>NC_079336.1:4117275-4134775 GCF_029582105.1 Oenanthe melanoleuca
TCAAGTCCCAACCATAAGCCCAGAAATAGCCCAGGGTCCACCACTAAACCATATCCCTCTACCACATCTACACAACTCCTAAATATCTCCAGGGATGGTGACTTCCACCTGAGCAACCTGTTCCAATATCTGACCATGTTTTCAGTGAAGAAATTTTCCTTAATATCCAATCTAAACCTTCCCTGACACAACTTGAGGCCATTTCCTTCTGTCCTGTGATAAGGACAGACCCCCAGCTGTCTTTTAACCTCCTTTCAGGGAGTTTTAGAGAGTGAGAAGGTTCAGCCTTGCCTGTCTGTTACAGATTAAGTTCTAGTTGGGTTTTGGTCCTTCTCATTTTCTCCTGGAGTTCCAGCCAAAGTTCATCCAGGTCAATCTTTGTCCCTGCCAGTTTGTGGGACATGAGAACAGTTTCCCCTTCTACTTTAAGGTGTCCTTCTTAAAGGAACTCCAGAATTCCTGGTCTCCTCTGCCCTTCAGGAATGCTTACAAAGGGACTCTCAGCCATCTCCAAAACTGGCAAAATCTGCCCTCTGGAGCCCCAAGGCAGTGGGGTTTTTTTTCTGACTGTTCTCCTTGCTTCTCCAAGAATCAGAACCTGTCTCATTTCCTGATCACTGTGCCCCAAACAGCCCCTGACCATCACAAAGAGCAGTCCCAGCGGGCACCTCCCCTGGCTGGGCCCTCACCAGTTCTTCCATAAATTCCAAGAATTTCCACATTGTTTCCTCTCTTTTGTGTTGCATTTCTAGCAGAATCTGGCAAGTAGAAATCCTCCACAAGGACAAGGATTTTGAGACTTTTCCAAACTTGGTATAGAATATTTATATAGAAATAGACTCTTCCCTTTTGAATGCAACAAAATTTATTGGGGTTGTCTTCATAAAAACCTCTACATTTTTAAGGTAGATGAAATACAGTCTCAGAAGAAATCCCATCACATTGTTACAGCCACTTTTGATGCTTTTTTTACAGCTAAAAGTGCATAGTGGAGACTTTTCTTTGTGATAAGGGAACTCACCTCATTGCCATCTCTTTTTCTCATGACACTAAATGTTCAGTTAATCTTTGCAGCATTTTATAACAATTAACTCTTCCTTAAACCCCCACAGCAACACCCACTCCTTGCAAAACGAGATAAAAATATTCAAACCTAATAACAATAATTTAAAAAACCCAGTCCTTTAGCTGACAAATAAGAGACAAAACCTCTTCTCCTCTACTTAGCCTGGCCAACATATGCAGCTAATTCTCAGAGAGGTTTTCTGGAAAACCAGTGACAAGGTAGGGACTGTGGGCTAGCCCCGGGCAGTCAGCAGAGGCAGAACACTTCACACAGCCTCATGTGGAAAGTTTCTGAGCTGACACGAAGCTTAATGGAAGTGAACCCTGACAAGTGTGGCCAACCGACTGTGAGTGACATTCTGGGTGCCTTGCCACTCTGCATCCTCCCCTCCTGCCTCTCCCCCTTGAAGGTGTGATGTCTCCTGTGGGAAGCCCTGATGCTCAAACGCCCTCCTGCTCTTTGGCAGGTGATTTTCTGGCTCCCAGCTCATCAGTGTGGATTCCTCAGGATGGGAGAGAGCCTGGGCTCACTTTTGGAATTAGCTGTGCACACTGCTGAAGGCTCGTGGAAAAATCCAACTCGGATCTTTCCCAAGCTGGAGACTTTTCTCAAAGACAAACAAAAGAAGGAAAAATAAATAACACAAATTAAACACCTAGTGTTGACCATAGAGCCAAGTGCCTTGTAATGTTTTGCAAAAAGCATGTTTCCAAAGAAATGTTGCCTTCTTGAACCAATGAGTCTTTTCTACTTTGTATTGCACAATCTATCTTATATAAATACAATGGTTTTTTTAATAAATTGCTTCTTCTTGCTGCTTTTAAAAAGTCAAATGTGTGTTGCTGTGTTATTTGCCATTCCTAATCAGACAGTGACAGCTAATGAGCAGAGGGATGGTCTGGCAAAGGGCAGGCTGAGACTGTGTCTGAAAACACTCTCTGCTTACTTGGGTTTTAGCTTTTTACTGTTACATATGTACTGGCATCAGATACTCATCCATTGTAGGATATTTATTTACTATTAGTTATCCGTTGTTAGTTACTTGCTATTGTTAAATACTTGTCTGCTATCAAATACCTATTATTAGTAGATATTTAGAATAGAGATTTGACAAGGTAAAGGCCTTGTCAAGCCTCTAAAAAGGGAAAATGATGCCTTGGGTTTTAGCTTCTATATTTTTAAGAATCTCTGCTGCTTAGTGTGTAACTCTAAAACTTCATATTAGGTGTTGATGAGTTCTCTTCACAGGGTAGTTGGACAAAACAATCCCTTTATAGCTAGAGAATCAAGAACAACTGGTACCCAAAAAGCAGAAACAACAGCAAGGGAAAGGGGGCAAGCCAGGGGCTGAGACTTCATAGCCTGGGACTGTGGTTGGATAAGTGATCCCAATATGTGCATGAACCAAAATTTATATAAATGTAAAAACTCATGACCAGGATCCATCTTGGATTTGATTTGGGTGTAGTCCCAGCCAGACCCCTGCACTGCCTATGATGTATCCTTTCAATAAATATCTATTTTATCCCTTTTGCTCTGTCTAGTCTCTGTTCCAGGTCAGCCTTTCCAGGCATCATTTATATTACTAAAGGCAGAGAAAGCTGTTTGGGGGAGAAAATCCCCATCTCAAGTGCTGAGAGTGTCTAATAACCCCCTCCACAAAACAAGCAGATTTTGTATTTCATGTTTAAATCCTGGGTTTTAAAATTTGGGAGCTGACTTGAGCCATCTCACTGCATCAATACACAGCTTTGTGAGTATTTGTGAGCAGGCTCCTGCCTCCCTTTGAAGGCAGGGAAATCAGCCCATTTGTACATAGCACAGTCTGGATCTCTCTGCAGTGCTAATGCCTTGGAGCACATCGATCCCTTCTCTCAGAGGGTTTGAAAGCACTTTGCAAACACTGGGAATAGCAGTAGGTGTGTAACACAACTCTCCTTTTGTTGGGTCTTGCACAAACACAGGAAAGCAAAGCCCTGTCCTCAAAAATGCACACTCTACATGGATAGGACAGGCAGAGGTGATAAGGAAAAAAAAAAAAAAAAAAGTGAGATTTAATGAAGGCTGTTATCATGTAGGTGGTGGAATTATAAACAAGCAAAACTCAGCCCTCAGGAGTGAAACCTGAAATTCTTGCTCCCAAACCACAGTTTGCCCTGGTCCTGAAATTCCTACACAAAATAGTCATGTATCATTTCCACAGACAGGAAAAGGGAGTGAAAACAGGTACAACTCTTTTGTTGTTTTTGTTGTGCTTTTGGGATTTTTTTGGTTTTGGTTTTTTCGTTTTTGGTTGTTTTTTGTTTTTTGGTTTTTTTTTTAAATAAGAGAAAATCTCCCGTTCTCTAATTATTACTATCTATCTACTCCAGTTGCAGAATCCCAGCATAGTTTTATGAATTATTCCAGCATTTAAGCAATGTCATGATCTCACCGTATTTGGAATTTTTTTTTTTAGAGTAACTGCTCCAAGATACACAGTGTATTAAAAAAAAATACCAATTTTTAGTTTAAATTTTTTTTAATGATTGACATTCACTAGACTAGGCAGAAGAAGCATAAAATCTGAATATAGAGGGATCTGAATATATGAGGAAAATATATTAAATGCTGTGAATTCTAATGCTTAATTGTGACAATGTCAGCAACCAGATCAGGTACTCTGAAGGTGAGTGCAGACCACAGCTCTGTGAATCCTCCCATTGTGAATGTAAACTCTGAAGGATTTATGGCCTCAAGCTGCACCAGGTAGAACATCAGGAAGGATTTCTTCACTGAAAGAGTTGTTAAACTTTGGAACAGGCTGCCCTAGGAAGTGGTGGAGTCACCATCCCCTCCCTGGAAGTGCTCAGGAAATGACTGGATGTGACACATGTGCTATGGTGATGTTGCCATGGTGGTCTTGGGTCAAAGATTGGACTTGATGACCTTGGAAGTCTCTTCTAATTTTAATGATTCTATGATTTTCTTCTTCCAGGTGAGGGCTTGGGTGCAAATATAAGTGTTTTGCATCCAATATACTCAGTAGTAATCATATATATATACCTATTCAATGACAGCCCCCTGCTCTTGGTCTAAAGACCAGAGAAAAACTGACAATAGGAATATAATCAAGCATTGATAAATTAACCTCTTTTCAGTCACTATAACCCTGGTTTTAATATCTTGATTATTTCACTTCCCTGCAGAGATAAGCAGCATTAACACTGCTCTACATGCATGGGATTGTTTTTGGAGAAGGTAGGAAAGTCATGAAGGTGAAAATCCTGAGAGTTTAGTGAAACCATTAATGATTTATTATAAAAAAGGCATTTAATCGATACATTTGTCATGAAGCTGTGGCTGCTCCATCCCTGACAGTGTCCAAGACCAGGCTGGATGGGGCTTGGAGCAACCTGGGATACTGGAAGGTGTCCCTGCCCATGGGAAGGGGTTGGAATGAGATGATCTTTGAGGTCTTTTCCAACCCAAACCATTCTGGGATTCTGTGGTTCTAAACCTTGCAGAATGAAGAAGAAATACAGAGGGGAAGGTTTATTACAGGGCTTGAAACCATGCAGCTCATGTAGTAAATCTTGCACCACAACTTTGCCTTTTAAAAACATGTTGTCTATTAGAAAATAATTTTTAAGTAGAAGGTCCCATACTCACTAAAAATGCATTATTTTGGGCACCTCTGTCACTGCTGGGTGTCACTTTTCTCTGTGCACTAGACTCCTTCTTCCACAGGAAGGACACTGTGTGGCAAACAGGAAAACTTACTTTGTGAGTGAACAGAACTATTTGTACTCAAAAACCTTTGGAGATGCAACGTAGATGTTTTACCCAAGGTCACAGAAAGAATCAGGAGCAGAGATTGAAATTCAGCTTGAGTCTGCTGAGTCCCATTCAAGTGCCCAAACAACGAGACCACCTTTTCCAACTGATGTTGAATCTGTCATCTAAGACTTAAAATGTTTTGAGGTGACAGCAACTGACCCCAAAACCCCAGGTTTTATGTGAAAATATTTTCAAGTCTAAACAGTTATGTTAAATGAACCATTAAAAATTAAGCATTGAAATGAACTGACCTGAACAACGAACTAAAACATGCCTGAGGCATCAAACAGGTTTCTTTTTTTTTCCCTTTATTTATGATGGGTGATGTGACAAAAGAATTCACTAAATTCTGAATACTAAATAAATTAGTCATAGCTCAAATGCCACTTCAATAATTTTTCCAGAGAACAACCACCACAGGAGCTTTTCCTCACTTGTGCCCCTTTGGCTCACCTGGTCTTTAAGATGACTCAAAAATGAAGAAAACTGAAAGAAAGTGAACTATAAAGAGTCCAAATGCCAAATCCACCAAAACAGTTCATCATCAAAGATACAGCTGGGTTAAAAGCTGGACACAAATGTCTGGAATTACATATACACCATTGTACCTCAAATCACAGGAGAATCTTTTTTTTATGTAGAACAATTAATGCCATAAGCATGGTATGCAGATCCTTGTATTTTTGCCTCATTTTGTTTCTGCAATAAAAATATTAACAGCTATGAATACTTTCTTCTGTGACATATTTCCCAATTTTTTTCACTGTGAAGTAAAGCAAACTGAAAGGAAAATTATATTCAGAGGTGTTCAAGTTTCTGCATGTGCCTTAAATCTCTTCTGCTGCTGATCAGTTCAGTAGAGACAGTAGGGTGAGTCTGTGAGTTAGGAGTTGCTGCAGGGAGAGAAAGACAGGTGGAAGACTAGAGAAAGCTCAGACAGAAAGGAGTAAAATTAGAGCAGAAAGAACAAGAGAAAACAGAAAAAAAAAACATAAAGAATGAGATGGGAGCAGATTTCCCCTTCAGGGCACAAACTTCCTTATTGGTTATAGCTGAGGAATTGATTAAGTACAAGTGCTGAAGAATTTAAATTCCTTCTAAAGGCCACACCCACCCCTTGTGGTCCTTCCTAACATTGATTTATTGTAAGGTGCTTGGTCCTTACTTGTTGATGGAGAGGCAGCTATCAGCTGAGTTCTCCAACTTTAAACCTTCTCATGGATCCACAGGAAATAACTATGGATGGACAAAACCAGGGAGTCCAAAGTCTATATCCTGGCCTGCAAAACCTGGCTAAACAGGGATGCTGAGTTGTGGAGTTGAAGCTTTGACTAAAAGATCCCCCTTCTGCTATTCATCCTGCATAGTTCAGAAAATTTTGCATATTTTCCTTGGCTATCATCTCTCTGCTTTAGCCCTTTCTTTCCCTGAATGGAAGAAAACCAATACTCTCACACAGCTTTAAAAGTTGAAAGTGAGTTACAGAGGAAAAATAAATGGGTAGATGAATAATTTTTTAATTATTTGGTAACTCATCTTTGTCAGTCTTTCCCTTCATAAGGATTTTAGCGTTATTTTTGTCTTTATCACCCCTTTGTTATTGTGCTGATCAGCTGGAATGAAAGCTGTGCCTCATTTCATGGAATCATGGAAACAGCAAGGTTGGAAAGGAACTCCAATTATCGAGTTTTTGACCAAAAGTCCAACCTTTGAGGGATTTGATTTGCAGCTGATCAGTGTGGAGCATTGACTTGAGCAGTTCTGGAGCAATGCCCGTGGAGTTTTCATCTCCAGCAGGCACTGATGTGAAGGTGAAACCTCCCATCATGGTCAGGCAGGATACTTACACCTCGAGGCTTCAGAATTGGAGCTGATGTTGGTTTTATCTAACTACTGCAGTGAAGGGAGCTGTGAAACGCTGGATCCTCACCTTTTATTTAATTACTTTTAAACTTGCATCAAAAGAAAAATGACTCATCACAAGGACTCCTCTGCTGCACATAGATGAGTCACTCGCAGCCCTTGGGTGGATCCAAACTTCTTTGTGTTTTGTTCATCAGCTGGGAATTGTTTGAAGGGCTCAGAGTAGAAAAGGGCCGTGATCCCCTTTGCTCTGCATGTGTGCCATGGAAGAGGATGAAAGAAGAGAGTTGTTCCACAAGGATCTCTTTGGTGGGAAGAAAAAAAGCTAGTGGGGAGTTCTATCTTTCCAAAGTTTTGCAATAATTTTGAGGTTTTGATAAAACATCGCAATTCAGCTTCTCATTTGATTTGCCCTCGTTGCAGAAGATTGCACCTGCTCTTCCTTTACCCTTTTCTTCCACAATCTAGGTAAAATAGATTTATTTACCAGTGCTTTCATTACTTACAATGTCCATTTTCACAATGTGGTTTACATTGCAGCTTCTTTACACTTGGGGATATTCAAAAGCCAGCTGGACATGCATGTCCCTGTGAAACTGGCTCTAGGTGTCCCTGCTTGAGCAGGAGGACTGGACAAGTTGAACTCTAGAGGTTCCAGCCTCAAAAATTCCCTGCCTCTAGAACTCTGTGATTCCCAGCTTCAGATTTCAGTACTCATATCAAATCTTCCCTTTCCCACTTTTTCCTTGTGTTGCTGAAAGGGCTTTCTGGGAAGCAAAGATATTCCCTGGAATGTGACAGGTTACAAATAACCCCACCCTGCTTAGACTGATCCTGTTTTGAGCTGGATGATGTTGGGAAGGAAATAGAAAAATCTTATTAATATGAGTGCCTAGCAAGTAGTTCTGAAACAACAGATAAAATAGAAATGTCAGCAATTTTTGACTTAGAGGCTGAAAACAGCCATGTGAAGGTTTAGGGGCTCTTCCTTTGTTTAGATGATGCCAAATGCCACAAATACCAAAGAACCAACAGACATCCTGTCCCAAGGATGGCAGGAAAGGTCTGAAGATAAGGGTTACAGATAAGAAAGCCATAAAACATGGTAATTTAGTAGTTCCTATAGGTTGCATGCAAATATTAGGAAATTAGTATATTGTATTAGATTTGTTAATGGAAATTAGAATATTCATCATAGAAGAATACTTATTGTATTGTAAATGGGAAATCACTCTCTTACCTCTCTTACCCCTCTTATATTCTCTCAACTCTCCATGTTCTACTCTTACTCTCTCTCTTACACCCACGCCCTTGTAATAAACTACAAACCTGAAGAACAGAAAATAGAGAGCTCCTGAGTCTGTCCAGAGACCATCCACCCAACAATTAAACCCCCACAGGGCTCCCAAATCCTTCCCCATGCTGTACAAAGCAGCCTTGGTGAGCAATGTTTGGTGGGCTACAATTTGTGACAGCTGCCCCCACTCCTGGGAGGTAAAACAGCCTCAAAGAGAATGAGAAATGCTCGAGGTCCCCTTCCCAAAGCTGTAAGTGCTTCCCATCACTCCAGCCACCTCCCACCAAAAAAAGCTGAGTGTCTTGACAGGGAAATTTGAAATCTTGGCAACCTTCCATGGAGGAATATAATCTTTAAGGAGCCTCAAAACTGCCCTTGGGCAAATCCTCTTTTCATAGTCAAAATAATAATAATTAATGAAATTCCACAGTATTCAGAAAAAAGGCAATGCTTTTAGAAAATCTCCCAGCTGCCATTTCCAATTATAAATTGCCATATCCAGTGACATCACCCTGATAAAGTGGAAGGCTGATCTGTACAGGCAAGCGAGGATGCATCTAAAGTTGAGATAATATCAGCACCTCTCCCTGAAGACATGAAATAAACTGCACCATTTTATTGGATTAACATATTAAAATAAAACTTAGCATCTCTGCCACTTCACCCAAACTAATGCAGAGGAGCTTAATATTTGATTATTAGATTCATCTCACTGTTTGGGGATGATGGTTAACTCTTTCCAGTGAGAAGACACCAGATATCTCAGTCTAACTGTCTGCCATATGCTTCCTAAAATAAATATTCTTCTGAAAAAAGAAAGAAAGAAAGAAAGAAAGAAAGAAAGAAAGGAAGAAAGGAAGAAAGGAAGAAAGGAAGAAAGGAAGAAAGGAAGAAAGGAAGAAAGAAAGAAAGAAAGAAAGAAAGAAAGAAAGAAAGAAAGAAAGAAAGAAAGAAAACAGGTAAAACATTAAAATTCAGAGTGAAGTGGGGTTCTCATTTTAACAAAATGCTCTTTTTTTAGATGCTTTAAAAGCAAACTGCTCTTTGCCTTTCTAACTGTTAGTGTACAATATCTTTCACAGGGTCAGATTAGGTCATCATTCAGGATTATCATGATAAAATTCAGTGGTTTTAATGTAGATTCATACAGCCTAGAATATAGTGAAAAATTTTACAGCACTGTAAATTTAACCTGTGCAATGTTTTTCAAGAATCTCATATGATGTTCCAACCATCAAACTGTGGGATGCAATGATTGGTTCTTCTGATGTGGCAGGCTCAAAAAGTGACATAATTCAATTAGATGTAAAGTTTATCTGAAATAAGTCAGTTTGATTTTGTGGAAACAGTAGAGAAATGTGTCTAATGAGAGAATAGATTCTATTTGTAGAACTGAAATATTTAACCTGAAATCTCTAATATTTGCCTGAAAGTATTAGACTTTTTTAATCTTTAGGGTTTTTTTAACTTTTGGGGGTTTTTTTCACGGTTGTTTTTCTGCTCTGCTTTTTCCCTAATCTCAAAATTATAATTATTCTTGTAAAATACCTTCTTATCAATCTCCCTTTATTGTTTTGCCAAAACATTTGCAACATTGCATTTTTTTTTTCAGGAAGTATATCCACAATGACATATATCCCCGTCATAATGAAGTTAGGAATCAGTATTTGAATTTCTCTACTGAAGTTAGAAAATCAAAGGGATTGTTTTTAACACCTAAGATGCAAAATGAGAGAAAGGAAAACATTCTCTTCTTTCAGTAAGTTAATCCAGAGTTCATCAGCATATCCTGAATGTTTTTCTGTGCATAAAAGAAATTTGTAAATAGGAAAAAAATCTAACATTATTCTTTTTAATTTTTTTTTTTTATTTACAAGACAAGCTTTTCTTTAAAAATTTTTATGAATTTGAAGGACTGCTCCACTTCAGTCCTGTCCTTGCAGCATTTTGTTCAGACCAGCTACTGTAGAACTCAGACCAGGTCAGTTCTGATTGAAGCCCTTGGTCCCAGACTATTCCTATGGCTTCTGGCATTGAGGAACCATACCCACAGAATGGTTTGGGTTGGAGAGGAAATTAAAGATCCTCTGGTTTCAAACCTCCTGCCATGGGCAGGGGCACCTTCCACAAGAGTGACATCAACCAAGCACCATGGAGTCTTTCATTCACTTCCCCATCAGCAGGTAAGGGAGAGAATTGGAAGGGTAAAATCATGGACTGAGATAGAAACAGTTTCATAGGGAAAGAAAAAACCACAGATGTAACTAAAGCAAAACAAGGAATTAACTCACTGGTTTCCAAGGGCCAGGCAAGTGTTCAGCCATTTCCAGAAGGATTTCCAGGAGGGCAAGACCACATCATGAGTAACAGTGTTTTGGGAAGACAAACATCATCACTCCAAATGTCCCCACTTCCCCCTTTTCCCCCTCACTTTATACACTGATCATGAAGTACGTGGTCTGGAATATCCCTTGGGTCAGCTGGGCTCACCTGTCCTGGCTGTGTCTCCCTTTCCCATGCCCCAGTCTCCTGGCCAGCAAGAAGCAGGAAAGGCTTTGGCTCTGTGCTCAGCAATAACAAAAACCTCTATATTATCATCACTGTGTTCTGCACAAATCCCAAACACAGCCCCATGCCAGCTACTGTGAAGAAAATTAACTCTACCCCAGCCAAAATCAGCACAGGCTGCTCCAAACCCTGTCCAACCTCACCTTGGACATTTCCAGGGATCCAGGGGCAGCCACAGTTTCTCTGGACACCCTGTGCCAGGGCCTGACCACCCTCACAGGGAAGAATTTCTTCCCAATATCCAATCTAAACCTGCTCTTGTTAAGAGTTCCTTCCACATTCCTTGCAGGAGCCTTGACCAAGCTGTGGCTGGGCAGCTCTCACTGGTTACCCCCTCCAGGTCATCCCCATTCCAACCTCTGCATCAGACTTCCCACTGAAGAGGTGAACATTTCCCTCTGGGAAAGCAAAAGTTGTCCCACATTGATGGGTAAATACTCTTGCAGTGTCAGAGTGATCAGAGTTGCCCCCTGTGAGGTAGAGAACACCCAGGGATCAATTCCAGATGGAATCTACCCCAGTGGAAATGAGAATTGTTCAGCATTTTAGATACCTGAACTGAGCTGAGACAAATCCTGCCTCACCAATGTGAAATGATCACTTTGAATAAAGTGGTTTGTTATAAACAAATACCCATTTGTGAACATGCCTTTATAAAAATAAAAAAAAAAATAAAAATACAAAATTAGGTGGTTTTTTCTCCTTTTAGAATGGAACTGAATTCCTGTATAGTTGATTAAAATGTTTATTAGCAGTATTGTCCTTTTGTCCCTTTTCTACTCAGTGTAAAGCAAAGAAGCAACACTCTACCATACCCTTGTACCCCAGATACTGTTTTGTCAAATATGCAGGAAAACAGAGATAAACTAATTCACAAATACTTATCAAAACAGTGGAGACTCTCCATTAATTGTAATTTAAACATGTCCTTGTGTCCCAAAGTTAAAATATATCACCCTCAGCCTAGCAGAAACGTGCTTGTAAAGGGATGATTTATAAATCATTCAGTAACAGACAATGTTACAACTGAAGCAGTGGGAGTTTTGAAATACCTACATCAGATTAGGCTTGTGTTTATTTCAAAAAAAGCTCTGATCTACTTTGGATTTTTGGCAGGCACAACATGAGCCCAACATGAACTACAGTAAATCAAAGCCTTTTTTGAAAGTCAAACTTGGAATGCTTCCAATCTCAATTAAAAAACATTTGAAGTCTTTTGGACTTCAATTTTTAAAAAATGTTTTTGTTCTTCTCATTTACCCTGCCCAGACCTGTCCATAACAAAGATCCCATCAGGAACTAATGAAATTGCAAATATTTTTATATTTCTTTTGTTTGTGTCTCCTTTTCAAAATCTGTTTTTCCTCTGTGATAATATTTTAATAAACAAATTAAAAGAGGAAAACATTCACAGCCATCCACTTAAATTAGTCAAGATTAACATTTCATATGCATTGAATAGTTTATTTCAGACATAAGTGGCAGCAGAAAAGATAGAAATCAGGCAGCATTCAAAATCATGAAAGCTATTCAATGAAAGTTTTCATGGCTTTTCTCCCTCATCCTTCCAAAACTATGATATACAAATTATTTATGAATAACTCAGCTGCATTTGTGGGGTCTAATACCATCCACTAGCAAAAGAACTGCCATTTAAATTTAAAGACAGCTTAATACACCAACTTTTTTGGTTAGATAATCAATATAAATATCAGTGGAAGAGGCACTGAGAAAACATGTTCCGTCCTAGAATACACACTGCAGCTCTGAGCTCAGTCCCTCTAAATTCTGTGATTTGTATGTTCTGCTACAATGGCCATTAGTGTTTCCATAATGTTATTCCATGGGTGCAAAGGCTCAGTCAGTCTTCACTTCAATTGTGTTGACACAGGGTTGCAGTGAGATGCAATGTTAACCATCCTTCCACAGAACTGAAAGGTGTTTATTTCTGGCCTTGATCCATATCTGTCTCAGCAGTTTGTAGCCTGACTTGCCACACTCAGTGACATCCAATAAATACCCTGGTGAAGTGGATGTCACATAATTTCAGGATATGTTCTTGGCTCTGAGCAGCCCAGAGTTACCTAAGCCTTGTCAGAGCTCTGTCAGATTTCAGAGCACATTTCTGTGATAGACCTTGCACAAAACCCCACGGTGAAAGGAACTTACTGAAACTTTCCCAGATTTCTGTCTGATTATTCTCTGAGTTGGGGAAGCAAAAAAGAGAAGTTTTCAAAATCTACAAGAGAAGTGAAGACCCAGAAATGTGCAGTTTCATGACAAGGTATCTTGGCTTCAAAAGCCTCAGTCTAAGTGCACCTGTGTGGGTTGTATTTGTTCCCTATAACTTTGTATTTGTTAAATGCCAGTGCTCAAACCACCACGAGAGAGGTGAGCTGACTTGCAGCAGGATCAAGAGTGGGGAGTCAGTTAAATTCCTGGCTGGGTTCTGAATTTTGTGATTCCAGACATGGTCTGTAGCACTTAGCTCACCATTGTTTTACCAATTAACTACAAATTGCTTACCCCGACAAGGTGTTCAGCTCCACGCTGAGGAATCCACATTTCAATGTCTGCAGAGCAGCAATACAGGTCTGTACTCAAGTGAGGTGACAAAGCTCCCATTACAGCCAATGTAGACCAGATCAACACCAACAATAAGGATTATTTTCCCTTAACAGCATTTTAAGGTGTCCTTCCTGACCTTTGGCTACTCTCCAAAAGAATTTATTATCTCACTTAGGTCCTTTTATTTTTTTGCTAATTGTGGGAGAATGTTTTGTGTGTATTAGGGCACTATATCCCTATTACTAGGAAAATAAATAATCTTCCAGAAATTCCCTAGGATCTTTTTGAAGTTTAACCATTTTGTGTCTAAATTTGTTATCCCTCTCAGCAGAGTCTAAATTTCAACCTCCCATCCTGATTACCACTGATAAGGGCCAGTATCTCCAGTTCTACAAATCTTTAGCTACTTAGACCTGTGTAGCAGCCAAAGGAAAGCAATCACTGCAGAACCACAGATGGTGTAGAGTGCTACAGCCATGGGTTATGCAGCTGGGTTATATTCTAAGTGACAGAGGCTGTCACTCACAGCTTTGTGCTGTGTTCTCTCTTTTCCTGCTACCTGGCACCTCCTCAGCCCCACCTCTGATCTGCAGATCACCTTCGTGCAGTCTCACCAAGCCTAAAAATGTCCATGAGTCACTGAGCTGCCACCAAATAAATTCAAAGGAATTCAAGCTGAAGCTTGGACAAATTGGGGTCTATCACAACACTCCTTGTTGCTCTTTTGTGGCAGCCTACGTGGTAGGAGGATAAACATTTTTAGGGCAGTCATTAGGAGCTCATTAGATGTCATTAGGAGGTTAGTGGTTTTTATGGCCCTTATTTCTGAATTTGTTGCAATCTTCACTGTGCTAATCTCCACTGTTCTAATAATGTAGACAGGGAGATAATGATATATTTTTATGAAGACAAGGTGTTAGGGATTAGTCCACCTTATTCACAGCTTAGAATAAAAAGATGACCCAGTTGAGTCCCTTATTTTTCCTTTAAGTTTGAAGTAAAACCTACTGAAATAGTCTTATCTGCTACACTTTGGCTCCTTTTTTAATCACCCAATTCTCCTCCTTTTTTTTTTAATGCTTGCCTTTCAATATTTCTTTGCGGCATTCCAGCTACATATTTGAATATTGCAAAAGCTGTGAGTAAAACATTAGAACAAGAGAACACCAGATAAAAATTCCCATTTGTGGATACAAACCGCCTTAAATTGCCATTATATATTTTGATGATTTCTTAGCCTGTGGGTGCTATCACTGTAATTTGCAGTGTATAAGTTTTAATAAGTCAATTATAAATGTAATGTATGCTGAAAATATCACCACAGAAGCAGCTTAATAAACAGAGCCCTTTTTTAATCTTATCCTCAAAACAGAGTTAATGTACCGCTCTTCTAATTTATAATCAAAATGCAAAACAAAATTCAGCTTAACAGTTATAGTGTAGCTGAGGTGCTTCATATTATTAAACTGAAATACCTGAAGGCAAACCTGTTCTCTGACTGTAAAAGACACTAACCAGCTACATGTGTATATGTGGATAATTCACATATTTGTGTCTGCATATGCATGGATCTGAATTACTTCTACCTTATCTGCATTTACTTCTACCTACATTTTTAGATAGTTAGGAAACATATATACACATATTCCTCTGGAGTGTATGATTTCTCAGCAAGGCACAAAGTTTATAGCAGAATGAATTTGTCATATCCACATGGCAAAAAAGGCATTTTGCAGAATGTATGCTGAAATCTGGTCCTTAATAAGGTTCAACAAAACCCCAAGGAAACTCATTCGGAGAGTCTCAGCCTTAGATGAACATTATTATTATTTTTCTAATTCCCACAGCAGTCAAACCTATGCTCCTACAGGGTATTACAGTCATAACTTGTCTTCCTAAAGTGCCTGAATTCTCTGCATAGCCAACACTTCTGCCTTGGGAAAGGCCAGGTGTGCTCCTGGCAGCCAGGTAAATGGAATAATAACCTTACAGAAAGCCTGAATCCTTGCTGATATCTTTCATTTTGGAAAGTTAGTCATCTAAAAATGAGATGTCTGTGTTATTCATCTAAGCTACTTCTCATCAGTGTGAGAAAGATTAATATTTCCAAAAGATTAATATTTCCATCTCTTCTGAGAAACCTGAAAGCTGAAGTTGCCTGGAGTGCTGATTTCTCTCTGCTAATTACACAGGAATCTTTGGTGATTAATGTAAACTGCATGCTTAAATCTGAGGGTGCTGCACTCCTTTCACTCCCTCACCCACAGAGTTACAGGGATGATCTGCTACACAGCAAGTTCAGGATATTGCATGAGCAGCCCTTTGTATTAAATATATGTCACCTTATGGCACATCAGACTTTCTGTTGTTCTTTTAACACTCAATATACTTGATGAAAATTTATTTTCACTGATGTCTTCTGAAAATAACAAAATTCATGAGGGCATAATTCACATAGGATTGCCCAACCCCCTTCCATGACTTCTTAGTTATTATTTATGACACAGGCACAAGTGTACAAACAATATTTACTGGGAGGCAGCAGAATGAAGTTGTGGCAGAAGTTAAACCCAAAAGTGCATCATGCATTCTCCACAGAAAAGTCTTTTTTTTTATCCCCCATTGCTTTGAGTGTTGATCCTATTCCCATTGCCTTGATTAATCAGTGTCCACTTTGAGCCCAGCAACATGACATTTCCTTCAAAGTTAATTGCATTTAAAGGACTGTGTGGGGAAATTTGAATTTGACTGAATGTATGAAATTACCATTTGCTGTAAGATGTTGGCAAATGAGAGGGATGTCACTGATTCAGGTGGTGAATGGATAAGCTCTCCAAAAACATCTGGAAAACCTTGGTTGATTTCAGTTTCAACTTAATCCCAGAGAAAGGGCTACACCAGAAAGAACAAAGCAACAAAACAGTTCCAGATAGCACCACTGAGCTGGTCAGACTGACTTCTCCAAAACCCTAAAGGTAGGATTCAGAGAATGGTTTGGTTTGGTTTGGTTTGGTTTGGTTTGGTTTGGTTTGGTTTGGTTTGGTTTGGTTTGGAAAAGACCTTAAAGATCATATAGTTCCAACTCCCTGCCCTGGAAAGGACCAAGTGATATTAGACATTCATCTGATACCTGTCAATATTTAAGCAGATTATTTTTTTAGGAAACCTTTCCTTTACAAAGGGAAAAGGAGTACATTTAAGACAGAATTCATATGATGTATTGCAAATGTCTACTTTAAGATAAGATTAATAGGAAAGTGAAAAAGCCAATTTCTTTTTTTTTATAGGAGAGATAGCCTAGAAAACCCTCAAGACATCAATGCCTATACTCAATCCCTCTTCAGGGTGTAACTTGTCATGTTCTCAGAATGCTTTTCTGTGTAATTTCTCTTGTTCAGTGCAGTCAGGTATCTGTGCTCCCCTTTTTAGATGGATCTGTGATGCAGAGGGACAAAGGTGTACACAGCATGCCAGCATTCCCAGGGAATCAGTGGGAAGCTGGAGAATTCATCCCCTATCTTTATTTTCCAGGAAATTTCTAAATTTCTAGCTCATGGACTACATCTCCTTTTTATTTGTAAAGTGTTTAGAAGATGACCAAGATTTGGATGAGTGGGTAGTTTTCCTTGTGTGCAACAATAAATAAGAAATTTGTTGGGGTTGCAGGGTCAGAGGGAATGTCCTGACTCAGAAATCTGGCCATGAACATGACCAGCACCATCTCCTTTCCATCAGTTTTAAGCACCTGAGGGAGAAACAGGGAAGAATTATACGTTTTTATTTTATCAAAATAGTAATAACACCCCTTGTACCACTGGGAGTGGCTGAGCAATTTCACATCTAGCACAACACTTCATGAAAGGGAAACTATTCTCAGTTTTGGTTGGTGTTACATGAGGAAGATGCACTAGATACATGTTGACAGCCCCTGGAAGTCTTATCAAGAGATAAATTGAGTTGATAAAAACAAGAAATAGTTTTGAATCGAGATTTGACTTAGGAATTGCTATGGCAGAATAGAAGGAAATTTTTTAAATTATTTCTTCTATAGCTTCTGAAATGACATTTTGATATTTTTTCTTTTTAACTGCCTTCATTTCAGTTTTCCACCTCTACTCATTGAATCGGAACTTTTATGTGCCATATAAACAAAATGCATTTCAAATGCTGTCTACCCAGACCACCCAAAATATGTTAGTCTACAACAGTCAGTGATGTCCTGTGTGAAGCAGCAAAACTTTTTGTAGGAAGGCTGAAAAGAAAACCCCAAACAGCTCAAATCAGAAAGCATTTACTCTGACAGATCAAAGAAATTAAAT